>NC_057797.1:77435837-77437260 GCF_018294505.1 Triticum aestivum
TATATGAGTGGCATACATGAGGTGCTTGCTGTTTTTACGTGATATATTAGATTCGTTTGCATCACACATATTTGTAGAGAGAAAATGAAATGTTTTTAAGTGTGGAATGCCTGAATATATGCCTATATATGCAGCTGATGAATAGTAACTAGCAATCCAACCCGGTTATGTTCATGCCCATGGCTGTAGATTTGTTTTTCTGTGTGAATCTGATTGTAGCAGCGAGCACCCCCAGTTTTGTAACTTGAGTCTGTACATCTAGGGACTTCCAGTTTTTTTGTGTGTGTGAATCTGAATGTAGCAGCGAACACCCCAGTTTTGTAATCTGAATGTAGCAGCTAGCACCCCATTTTATAATCTTGAGTTTGTAGCACATACTACATATAGACAGCAGACAGAGTTGCCTGCCATTTTTGTCTGAAATTTAAGAGGCATAATGCGAGTGGATAAACATTTTCAGTGGCATACATTGCAATCCTTCTTTTTTCAGACAGGAATGTCTGAATTTTTGTGTGTGTCTGTTTGTAGGGAGCATGTGTAGTCTTCTTCTGAATACTTCAAACTTCTCAGACTAAGCGAGGTCTTTTTGATTTCTTAAAAGTTGTGGCACATGGCACAACTCTAGAAATTGAAAGTATAGTAGTAGCAGGCCCGAATGTATAGCTTTTGTTTTTCAGATTTTTGCAGATTTTCTGTTAAAATCTTTTCTTGTTTGAAGATATGTGATTTCAAAATCTAACAAGAGTATTTTTCTGATCTATGAGCACTAGAGAAAATGTATGTGATAAGGTAAGTGAAACAGATGGTAACTAGGTGGATAAACTCATCTGGTGCTGAACCTTTTTTGAAATGAACTCTGTTTCAGTTATATCATAGCAACCTGAACTTTCAGTATAGTCTACTCCAGATTCAACTTATTTTATAAGTTTTTTAGTCTATAAGAGTTTTAGATGTCCAGTCCTTCCGAGCAGGATGAGAAGTGTACAATGGAGGCGGTCTTAAGTACCTCTGAACACACCTCCTAGTTTGTTTTTGTACGCCCCCTAGTTCATTTGTGTCTGTTTGTCGGGGTCCCCAGTCCAAACCGACCATCGACTCGCAACTAGGGGTGTGTGTTTTCTCAGGGCCCCCAGTTGTAAGCTGACCATCGACTCACAACTAGGAGGTGTGTGTGTTTGTCGGTGCCCCTAGTTGCATGTTGACCATCAACTCGCAACTAGTGTCGGTGCCCTCAATTGCATGTCAACCAACGACTCGCAACTAAGGTTTGCGCGTGTTTTGTCGAGGGTCTGATCCCCAGTTGCATGCCGACCATCGACTCGCAACTAGGGGTGTGTGTGTTTGTCGGGGCACCCAGTTGCAAGCCGGCCATCAAGTCACAACTAGGGGTGTGTGTGTTTGTCAAGGGTTCCCAGTTGCAAGC
>NC_057797.1:77439322-77475797 GCF_018294505.1 Triticum aestivum
TCGCAAGTACGAGTGTGTGTGTTTGTTGATGGTCCCCACTTGCATGTCGACCATCGACTCGCAACTAGGGTGTGTGTGTGTGTTTTGTCATGGCCCCCAGTTGCAAGTCCATCATCAACTCACAACTAAGGGTGTGTGTGTGTGTGTGCGTGTGTTTGTCGAGACTCCCCAGTTGCAAGCCGAGTATCGACTCGCAACTAGGTGTGTGTGTGTGTGTTTTGTGGTGGCCCCAATTGCAAGGCAACCATTGACTCACAAAGAGTGTGTGTGTGTTTGTTGAGGGTCCCCATTTACAATTATTCCATTTTTGATAGTTTTTTTCCTTTTTTGATGTAATAAAAATTTACAAGGTACTTTTTTATGAAACCCCTAAAGAAAAAAAGATTTCTAGTTTGTTTTAATATAACTGCAATTTTGATAGAGACCGAATCTGTTACATACTCAGAATTTGTTCAGTAAGACTGAATTTGTTAGATTCAGAGTATCATAGAATTTCTGAAAATTTAAGAGCGTGGTTATGTGGCAGGGGGTGATTTAGGTGTAATTAGTAGCATCGTTCTAGGCTTATGTGAAACTTTTGAGCAGGGGAGACCCGGACTTCATGCAGACTGAAATTAATAGTGTGTTGGTTATACAGACTGTTTTTTTGTTCATTCATACTGAATTTGTGTCCATCTAAGGCTGATTTTTTTTGCTTGATCGAGGTTGTAATTCTCCCCCTGGTCAGTTTGAAATTCTCAGTGGTCAGTCACATACTTTTGTTTTTCCAGAAATGAATTTTGTTGTGATTCAGACATGGAACCCTAGGAGTCATACAACTCCGATTCTAGGGGATTCTATATACTTTTTCCTCTTGTTTTCATTTCTGATTTTAGACATTCAATTTTTTCCCATTGGCTGGTTCCTCCTAATATGTCTAATTATGTACGTGCTTGTCACAATACGATTACAACAATTTTTCCGTGCTCAGTTCATACTTGACTATTCTTCAAAATTCTTTGTTTATCTATTCTTGTTTCTTTTTACAGGGGGATGTAAGCAGAGATACCAACCATCAAAATTCAGAGAGCAATATCATCATTGAAGACCTGGACCAAACTTTTCATGGCAATGTTTCTGAAGTTGAGGCCTCTAATATTGATTTAACAGAAACGGATGCATCAGATGGCATGTTGCTTGATGGTATCAGAAAATGGTAAATCATTTTTCACCGCACCAAACTTTTTTGTGTTTTCGTGCTTCTTTTTTGCCTTCATAAGTTCAGTCTTGTTTGAATATAATCTGTTCTATAAGAGCCTAATTTTCTTTTTTGTTATTTTGGTTTTTTTGTATGCAGCTGCAAAAGAGCGATGAGAGTAAACATGGGAGGAATGTTTTGAAGGAGCAAAGCAGGAAGGTAAATTGTTTTTTATTTCAATTAACATCTTTTACCTACCACGCCATCGGTTTTTTTATTATAAGTAGTGTGTTATCATGCCAAGTACTTTTCTGTTTGATAGAGCTGAATTACTAATTTTAACTTGTCTTTTTTGCTTGATTATCAGAGGTCAAGGGCTTACATGGGAACAACCCAAGAATGTTTGAATAAAGGAAGAGCAAGTGCGTATAGCAGATTTAGCATAGGGTGTTCTTCCAAGATAGTCGACAGTGTTTGCAAAAGCAATTACAGAATGGAGCTTGTGAAGAACTCTGGATTCGGATACATGCTTGTGAAGAACTCTGGATTCAAGCAATTTTTCCAAGTCCTACATCTGGTCCCAAGCTTTTTTTACAACAAACAAACAAATTAAGCCCACAAACACAAGGCCTAGGCCCAGGAAACTTGCCGAGAGTGTGGGGGTGGTGGAGGGGGAGAGGATGGCCCAGCCCTGGAAGCGTCCAACAAAAAAGGACGAGCAACGACAAACAATCGAACGACTGGGTGACAAACAATCAAACGACAGAACAAGAACAGGGGCGATCAGGAGGCTACAAACAGGGTGATGTCATGTTAGATGTGACATAATTACCGTTAGGTGCCAACCTTTTTTGTGTGTGTCGAGGACTACCTATAGCGTCATCTTGGTTTAAGTTTTTTTAACACATACGCTTACATACATGCACATACACTCAACGCACTCATGCACACACATCTTACCCTTATGAGCATCTTCGAGTTACCGAGTCGGCACATCATTTTAAAATTGATAAAGTCACCACATGCGCATTACAGTCGACGGAAACGGCTCCTCTCACTGACCGAACATCGCCGAACGATCCGAAATAAATTCAAAAGAACGTGAACACTTGTGTCAAGTCTAAGACATGAACTCTGCTGGGCTGGTTGCACCATATAGATCTTGGTTTATGCTTCCTGCGTTTTAAATTTGTGACAAGTCTTTGACCAATAATTGCAATAGTACTAAGTTGTGATTTTTACTCCCTCCTTCCCATTATCTAAGGTGTCTTAGTTTTTCTTAAAAAAATCCCCAAATCAAGGCGCTTTAGCTCTCTTGTACGGTTGCCACGATTTTTTCCTCACCTATTTTCTCTTATACGGTTAGCTATCCAACCAACCATTTTGAGCGCATGAGAGGTGTTGAGGCTGGAAAACTGTATCGGTCAAATGGGTCGTGGAGTCTTTTCCTCGTGCAACTGTACGACTCAAAAAAAAAACCACTATGCGTTAAATCTTGTGTGAAACACTTAGGCGCCTAATACAATGGGAAGGAGGGAGTATGACACAACGTCCTGAGCATAAATAAGTTGTTTCTAATATGAATCCAATGATATCAATTTTGTATCACATAAAATATACACCAGTAATTGCTGGTCCAGAACCTATTATGTGAAGTATTTTAAAAAAAATTGGGAGTACTGAAACCAAAACAAAACCACATGGGTTACCATGCATCAACCACAGGACAAAGTCAAGGCCCAGCAGGCGAAATCAAAGATCTTGTGCCAAACTCTGAAATGGGGCCTATCTCATGACGGCAGGTTGCAGGGGCTTTGAGGGGTGGGTTGAAGGGGTGGCATGAGCGCATGGATCATGACAGTGAATAGGGAAAACTCCTTATCGTCCATAGGCACTAGATTAAGTAGGACCAGGGGGAATAACAAGTTATTACCAAATACAAATATAAGAATCTTATATCTGTTTCTTTATGTCAGACGCTTGGAGTCCTATACAAGTGATTCACAAGTCAACGGCCAAGCTATTTTCTTATTTTTATGTTGGAGTGGAATGTTTTTTTGTAAGTTTTTGTTTATTTATTTATTGAGTTTTTTTATGAGTGGGACAGTCAAACTACTATATTAACATCCGAAGATCCCAACTATCAGCACAACCCAAAGAGGCAGGGTGGAGAGGAATGCAAGCAAGGCGGGCATACCAAATCCTATGTGGCGCCTATAGCGTTAATTACAGGTCAATTGGTACAACACTCACACTCAACACGTCCTCTGGTTGAGATGGTTAGGTGGACAGTGGTATCCCCAATCCACCAGGGTTCAAATCCTGGTGCTCGCATTTATCCTGGATTTATTTCAAAAATTCCGGTGATACGCTTTCAGTGGGAGGAGACGTTCCCTTCGACTACGAGGCGCCTACAGTGACTTCATAAAATCTCAAGATGATATGTCGGCTCAGTCTTTCGAAGGTGCTCATAGGGGTAGAGTTTGCGTGTGTGCGTTTATAGGGGTGATTGTATGCGCGTTTATATGAGCACTTGCGTCTGTACTGTGTTAAAAAAAATGTTAAATGACCTGTAGGCACATTATCTCTCTTCCCCCATCGATTTTGGAAACAATCTACAAGCTCGTGAATGCTATCTCTCTTATAGCGAGATTAGCATCTGTCTCGCCTGAACGGCTCTCACGTATAGGACGGCCCATTAGCGATGTCGCTCGCTTGCTAGTTCAGTCCTTCGCTCACTCGTTTTACATACGGCTTCATCCATTTATTTCCTTTTTCTTTTCTTTTTCTGGTTTTACTCATTGGTTTTCTTCGGTTTACTACTTTTTCATCCTTTTTGTTCGTCTCTTTCAAAGTTTGACCAGTTATTTATTTATATTTCATCCATGTTTTTTTATTAATTTTTACTAGTTTTTTTCTTTTCTTTTCTTGTTTCATTTGTTTTTTTGTGTGTGTTCCTTTAGATTTTTATAGGTTTGTATTATTTTCTTTGTCTATTTTTCGTATAGGCCAGAAATATTTTTTATATATGCTTAGCATTTTAAAAATAGATGATCAACATTTTCAAAACATATATTTTTATTGCCTATTCTTCAATAAATATTTTAAATTTTTTGTATACACCAGGAAGATTTTATGTACAAATGTTTGATATTTTCTAATGATTAACATTTTTTACAACATAGATTTTATTTCTAATTTTTCCTTATACATTCTACATTTTTTTAGACATCAGCAGCATTTTTTATATACACGTTAAACATTGTCAAAATACATGATTGACAATTTTGAAAACTTATATATTGTGATGACTATGTTTTTCCTTACATATTGTACATTTCTGTATACAGCGGAACCATTTTTTCTATACACATTTAACATTTTAAATGCATGATTAAAAAATCAAACAAATTGGAACCTATAGTATTTTTTGATTTCTACATTTTTTCATACACATTTTAAATTTTTGTATACATTTAATGTATACATCTGAAAAATCTTTTCTTACACGTTTAATATATTTTTAGGCCCTGATTAACATTTTTAGAAAACATTTGTAAACTTATAGTATTTTTTGTTTCCTCGTCCCATACGCATTGTACATTTTCTGTATACATTATTTTCTATACACAATTACAATTTTTTAATGCATGGTTAATATCTTCGTAACTTATGTATAAAAAAGTGATTTTTATAATGAACATACTCAGAAGATTTCGAAATATAATCAAAAGTTCAATAATGAAACTTAAAAAGAATAGATAAAGAGAGAGAAAAAGAGAGAGAAAAAGGGCTTGAGGGCTGTGTCCGCGGTGGCCCGGCCCAATGGGACGGCTGCCTTCAGCGAGATGTCCTAAAGTCTCGCGCTTGAAGTGTTTTTTGCTGTTTTCTAGGCCGATTTTCTCTGGTTTTTTGCTTTGTTTGATTTTAGCAAAAAAATTCCTTTTGTTTTTTCCTCTTTCTTGTTTTTCTTTTTTATTATTATTTATCGTTTGTAGAAATCTAAATATTTCATGATTTGTTTCATTTCGCAGTTTTTGGAAAATTACAAACAATTTCAAATCCGTGAACTTTTTGTCAAATTCACGATTTGGTTTTCAATTTTGCGTAGTTTATACAAAGTTAAAAACTTCCCAAATTTTATAAAAAAATATTTATGCATTTTTTTCAAATTTGGAAAAAAATTGGTTTCGTGATTTTTTTCCAATTTCATGAACTTTTTCCCATATGCCGTGCAGTTTTTTTCATATTCCTTAACTTGTCAAATTGATGAACTTATTCAAATTTGTGATTTTTTTTACTTTATATGAATTGTTAAGAAATTTGTGATTTTTTTGTCAACGGTGAATGGTGAAACTGGTGGTTAGAGTTCTGCAATCGATTGTCGAGACGATTGGTCAACAACGAACGCTGGCGGTTCTCGGCCCGCCCATGAACTCCACCGCGCCGTTGCATCGGGTGACCTCGTCGCCTCCAATCGAGCGTTCTTCGGCTCGACACCGACAAACCAACTGCATCGGGGGACACTGGCCGCAGGAGGCGCGGGGTGGATGTGAGCGAGACCGGCGCTGCGAGGCCTAGGGCATGGCGGCGGCGTTAGAAAGGAGATGGGATTTGTTTGTGCCGGCCCCTGGGTTTTGTGGGCTTTGGTTGGCTGGCTGCGTTTTTATTTGCTTTTTTTTAGAATTGCAATGTGTTTAAGTGGACGTCCACGTACGCTATTTAGGTTAGTGTGCGACATAGTGAGATAAAGTTTAAAGCAGTTCAGGTTCAATGTAATTTTGTTTTTAAGAGTCGTGCTGTTAACTTTGAGGCACACACTCTAGCCAAGTTCTCGCTTTCTCTAGAACAGGGACGTCACGTCTGATTTGGCCTACCTCACGACGTAAACTGTATCCTAGACCTTCTGAGTTTGATGAATAAACTTGGCTTTTATCCCCCACGCCACAAAACAATGTGCTTATTTTGATTTAGTTTTCCAAGCACATCTCTAAACACTGTGGTGGAGTGTGTTGATTGTGGAGCCCTAGGGATGTGTTTCATAAGTCAACGTCCAATTCCCTTGCAAAATTTAAAAAAGTCTACGAGATATATTTTTGAAGTGATACAGTTCATTCATCACGAAGGTTTTCTTTGGCAATGCTGAAGAAATAAACAGATTTCACCCGCAAGAAAAGAAAAGAAATAAACAGATTTGTTCCGGTAGAGCAATACGCTGACTCTAATTGTGTCCCTTCATTGTGCCGGTGCCGGCATGTTGGGTGCCTTCCCCGCCGTGAACCCGCCGTCGACGACGAGGTTGTGGCCGTTGACGTACTTGGAGTCGTCGGACGCCAGGTACAGCGCCGCCTTGGCGATGTCCTCCACCTCCAGCACCACCCCTTCCATCTCGTTGTGGCCGGTGCTCCTCGCCGCTCGCCTCCAGGCACCAGTATGGCGTCAGTGTTAAAAGGTGTATAAGATCATTGGCATAAGACTAGCAACTAGAAAAAAAATACAAGGAAGGCTGGCGGCGCGCGAGGTTGTGGCCGTTGACGTACTTGGAGTCGTCGAACGCCAGGTACAGCGCCGCCTTGGCGATGTCCTCCACCTCCAGCACCACCCCTTCCATCTCGTTGTGGCTGGTGCTCCTCGCCGCTCGCCTCCGGGCACCAATATGGCGTCGGTGTTAAAAGGTGTATAAGATCATTGGCATAAGACTAGCAACTAGAAAAAAAATACAAGGAAGGCTGGCGGCGCGCCAAGCGTCTCAAGTCGCATATCAATCGCGTACGTTTCGTGAATAGTCACGCGAGCGCACACGCTATATGCATGTGTGTGTATTTAGCATATCTCTCTCCTATGTAGCACCTCAACTAAGTGAAACACGAGGACTCCCCTTATAAACGGGTTCGATTTTTTGTCCACAGTCGAGGTGGTACTAAACTACACCTACCCTTCCACACCACTGCCCTCCCACGGCTGATGAAACAAGCCATCCTTGATGGTCCACGTTGGTTGTGTCAAGGCCCAACTGGCAGCTGCCATGGGCCACGGTCCACTCCACATGCAATGCAAGGTTGGCACTGGGCATCAAACGTGTGACACCTGTGCTCCCATCATACCAGTTCCCTACCTCTGGATGAGACAGTGCTCGGGTCATTAGATTAGGTGGTCCATTACGCTTCTTTTTGCGGTTATTAATTATTCCCATAAATGGCTTCATCTATTATGGTTAACCGCTCCCGTAAATCTCTCAGATTCGTTGAAGCAACGTACTCCCTCAGTCCGTAAATAAGTGTACTTCTAATTTTTGTCTTAAGTCTAAAAATTTAAATTTTGACCATCTATATACAAAAGATTAGTAACATATATTACATCAAATTGGTATATTATGAAAGTATATTTCAAAACAAATCTAGTGATACTAATTGAGTGTTATAAATGCGGTTACTTTTCCCTATAAATTTGATTAAAGTTTTAAAACTTTGACTTAGGACAAAACCTAAAAGTACACTTATTCGCGGACAGAGGGAGTAGCTGGTATGGGTGACATATTATTTTGTGCTTGAAGCAAAATACTCTAAAGATAGATGCATAATTCACTAATACTAGATGCTTAGTTTATGTATGTAGCAGAAGCATTATTCAGCTGCACAAACCATGCTTCGTAGCTTTTTTTCTCCAACCACTGTGATGTGGTGTGCTTCCTTGATTTTTCATATATGCTTCCATGTGGCATGCTTGCACTTCTTTTTTGGGTTTAATATCTATTTAGTTACTTCGTACATACTTTCATAAAGCTTCATAGCTTGTCATTCCATACTTAGGCAGAAAAAATAAAATGACAAAAAAATAAAATAAGCATGCTTCTTTTTGCATTGTTCCGTGCTTCAACACTAGGCCACATGTGTAGTTTAGATTCGTATGAGTTGCTTCCTGATTGTATCAATATTGCTTCAACACTTATGACGGTTTGTATCTAGGCGACATCGATCAAATGCTATGGACGGAGCAGCAGACGTGGAGAGATTCGATGTGGGATTGAGAAGGGAAAGGTGGAACTGGAGGGGTGATCAAGAGTGAGAAGGGGATGCAGCAGTTGAGAAGTAGATATGGGTGACTGGGTATGCATGTAGAGCTGCCGGTAGTACTGGGAGGGTGATGGGGACAAGCATGGCACCAGATTGGATATTGAGATCTGGCATGAGTAGAAATAGAGGGTACATCAACGAGGCAGTGATAGTGTGTTGATCGTAGTAGCCCTCGTACAGGACGGTGGATGCAAGGACCAAGGAGAACGAAGCACTTCCCATTGTAGTCAGGGATCGCGGGAGTGGGAGACGATCCAGAATTGTGAAAGTGTTGCTCATGATATGCCTCGTTGGGCCAGTGTCAAGGGCGACGATGTGCTTCTTGCCTTGGCTCTAGTCGGATTGACGGTGGGGGGCATGGGCGACGAGCCGCCGACGCGCTGCTCCCCGTGGCTCCGATCGGCAGCGATGGCGTGGGCACTGGTTAGGGTTGTGAACAGGGAATTAGAGAGATGAACCGAAGGTTTATATACGGCGGTTTTGCTATTTTACAGCTGAGTGTTTTGCAATTTGTTGATGTTCAAATTGTTGTCCGTCCGTTTTTGCGCGGAGATTCACGCTGGTTTCTGCAATTGTTCGAGCTTGTTCCCGGGTCCGGTTTTTTGTCTGGTGTGGTTTTCTCTCTGTCCGTTACCGCCGCCCGGGCCGACTCTTTTCATTTCGTTTTCTCTATTTCGATAAGGCTGAGGGGGAGCTCGAGCGGGGAGCAGAGGATGCGATTCTCCCCGTCCATGGCGATTTCGAGATCTCCCACCGCCTGAGCTTGATCTCTCTTCCCTTTCTCTTCGACACCTGTGTCATGGTTAGTTGTTCCTCTCTCTCTCTCTCTCTCTCTCTCTCTCTCTCTCTCGCGTGTTTGTTGTTCTGCTTGTGTTGTTCCAGATCTAGGTCAGTTCATGTCGCCCTCTCGCCATCTGATGCAGCCGCTGGTATGTGTGATTTGCTGGGCCTTGTGATACACGCGTGCGTGCTCCTGTTGTAGTTTGTAGATGTAACGGTTGTTTTCCTTTTCTACGTAGATATAACATGCGGGATTCTGTAGGTGTAGATGTAGCATGCGGGATTCCATGGCAGATTTCTGTAGATGTAGCTACACGTGCTGGATTTTCTGTAGATGTAGTGTGCGGGATTTCTATAGATGTTCTGCTCATGTTCCTGTAGGTGAGGTTTGTATAGATGCCTAGCTCTTTCCTGCTCATGTTCTGATGCTCCTGTGTGTATTCCTGTTCATGTACTAAGTACATTTCGCCTCCTGATTTGTTCTTGCGGGATGTAGGTGTTTAGTTCCCCTTGTACCATGTTTGTTTACTTCTTGCAGGGATGGTTTGAGTTTAATTTCAGTGTAATTTTATCTCAGCCTTTGATGGTCATTTACTCAGTTGTTGTGATTGGATTTGCAGTGTTATTTTACACTGTAATTCATCTCAGACTTACAATGTAATTTTGTCCCAGACTTGCAGTGTAATCTCAGTACTGTATCAGTGTAATTTCTTTCAGATTTTGCAGCGTAATTAACCTGATTTTTGAATTGTAATTTATGCCAGTCTTTCAGTGTAATTTGTCCCAGATTTACATTGTAATTTGTCCCGGATTTACAGTGTATATTGAGTGGATATTACAGTGTTATTTGGTTGTAATTCCAGTGTAGACTTACAGTGTAATTTTATCTCAGTATTGCAGTATAATTTGTCCCAAATTTATGGTGTAATTTCTACCAGATTTATAATTTAATTAACCTTTTTCAGTGTGGTATTGAGTGAATTTTCTATGTTATTTGATTGTGATTGCAGTGTAGTTCATCCCAGCATTACAGACTTCTAATTGTAATTCACCCATTAATTCCAGTGGATTTATAGTGTAATTCGAATGTAGTTTCAGTGTAATTTACCCCAACATTAGAGTGTAGTTTACCCAATAATTCCAGTGTGGGTTGTTATTGGATTTTGAGTGGTTTTGTCAGTGTATTTTAGCCCGTCTTGCACACTGTTTGCACATTAATTTTGTCTATTTTCCAATGTAATTAAGTCCAGTTTGCTCAGTAATACCATTGGTTCCTATATATTATTTAGCTAGTATTCAATGTTCCTTGCTTGGTTCAGTACTGTAGGGCGGTTTTCATTTAGCTCACTTTAATGCCTTCTTCATTGAGGAATTCATCGTCTCCTTGTTCAAGTGAGTCTTCTGGTTCTTTTTTTTCTCCTTCTCCATTCCTTTGACCCGTGCTTGAGTTCGTGTTAGCTGCTGCTCTACTGCAATCAACATCTTCAGGCACCTGCAACTTTTAGGGATTTCTTTTAGTTATTTTCTTCTGAAATGTTATGAGTTTCTCTTAGGTTCATCATTGTATTTCTGAATTTTGTGGTGTGTACATGTTGCAGATTCATGTTATAGAACAGGTTTGTGTCCCAGGGATTACATCCTCCTCCTCCATCTTCGCTTGCTGCCACTTAATTATGCAAGTTTGCCTCCAATGTCTGCAAATGTAAGTTTCAATGATTGTTAGTGTGTTTTTCTTTGGCATTTTCTTGTAATAGTTATTCAGCTCTTGTTTTGCTTACATTGTCATCTTGTTGTGATGAAACTGTCATCTGGTTTGCTCACTTGAATGTTCGTAGATCCATCTCCTGAATGTACCTGCAAGATTCATCACAAGTTTAATTTTAGACATCTCATGAATGTCCGTGGTATTTTTTGTTTTTGTCACTTTACCTTGTATATATTGTCGGAATGAAGGAGCGCAGTGAAATAAAACGTTTCTTGCATCATAATTTTGTTAGCCTTTTACCCTTTTTATGTATTTTTAAACATCTTCCCAATGTTTTAGCAACTATATCTCACATTTAGTATGAGTTATTCCTGTGATAACTCAGTAGATCCTCTTCAGTCACTACCCTCATCATGCTCCTGTCCTGTCACAATTGGAAAGTAGAATGTTAGTGTTAACATAATCATGAGTAACAAAGCATTTTAGTAATAGATGCTTGAATGCATTCTGTATGCTTGAATGTTAATGCTAGTATTTTGTAATGTCTGCATGCTTGAATGTATTCTGTAGATTGTGTTTGTGCTTATGCTCTCTGCTTTCTATGTTCTTTCTATGCCTGAATGTTTTCTAAGGCTTTTACACTGCAAATTACTAGGTAAAAGTGTAATTACCTGAGTTTTCTTCTAGTTTATTTTCACTGTGGATTTTACTGGTTTCTTAGTGTAAAACCCCTAGATTTTTGCACTAGAATTTCTAGAGATTTATAGTGGAAATTTCTAGGTAGCTACAGTGTAATTTTTCCCTGGCATTTACACTGTAATTTAATTTGTAGATACCTACAATTTAATTTACATTGTAAGTAGTACCTACAGTGTAAATTACACTGGAATTTTTACAAGGTACTTACAGTGTAACCTACATCATTCTGGTGTAACTTACACTGGAATTTAATTTGTAGATTCTAGGTATGTACAGTGTAATTAAACTGGAATTTACCATGTACTTACAATGTAAAGCTAGGAAATTGTGTGTAAAGTTTGGCTGCTGCCCAGTGGCAAGTAACCATGGATAGATAGTTCATTTTGTATTACAAACCAGGTTACTAGGTAATTGCATCATTTGTCTCAGGTTTACACTGGAATTTATATCAGATTTATCCCACACTGAAATTCCAGATTTTACAATTTTTTGTATGTAAATTACTAGGTATGTACAGTGTAGTTAAACTGGAATTTACTGTGTACTTACAATGTAATTGCACAATTTGTCTCATGTTTACACTGGAATTTACACCAGATTTCACAAGTTATTGGGATTTACACTGTATTTTTTTATGATTTACAGTGTAAATTACTAGGTATGTACAGTGTAATTACATCATTTGTCTCATGTTTACACTGGTATTTATGGGGGATTTACATGGGAAATTATGGAGAATTTACACTACAATTTAATTACATGGGGATTTGCACTGTAACTTTCTGGGAATTACACTGGAATTTTATAGGATTTACACTGGAAAATGACTACCACTTGCACTATAAGCTTCTGAATGTTTTCTGAATTTTTCCTGTATTTTTTATGTTAATCCCCATGTATCTTTCCTAGAATTATAGGTGATCTTGATCTCTCTATTTTGAAGATGAAGAAAATTCCTTCAGATTTTGTTAATGAAAGAGGTGAAGAGAGATGATGGTGAGGAGTTTGTGTACGATTGTTGCTGACCTGTTGATTCCCCGATCTCCCATGGCAGCCTCTCCCTTCCCCATGGGCGCCTTCCAGATTTGTTCTAGGCTGTTAGGTGAGATCTTTGTAGTGGTTGATGGCAATTGGCGTGTTTTGTTGTGCCTGGGATCGGACAAATCGGGTCAGATGTTTACCCGACCCGTTTAGACGATCAGAAGGTTTTTTTTAGCTATCTGCTGATTTTCCTGCTCGCTCACGTGTAATGTGTTGATTGGTCAGGAAATTTGACTGTTTTCGAATTGAAAAACAGTCAAATGTCAAATAGACAGTCCCTTACTTTATATATAGCTCACATCTACATCGTTGGATGAATCCCTCCAAACGAACGACAAGGGGCTGGTCTGACGAAACACATGGATTCAGACGTCTGAACTAAAGTGTTTCCCATTGTTGATTGTTGCCTTGTCTATCATTGTCTACCCCAAGAGACAGTTATTTAACATATACATGCACGAGAAGAATTGATCCATGCATACCGCCATATTAATTTGTGAGAATCCTTGTTGGAATTTTGCTAGTAGGCCTTTGGCCCAAAGCCCAACTAAAATTCTAAAATTCTCTTGGCCCATTCATGCACACATGTGAGTGGAGTGAGTGAGGCTAAAGTTTAGTCCCACCCCAGAAGTTGAGAGAGAGTTGCACCTCTTTATAAGGTGAGCTCTTTTACCACTTGTATGAGCATGAGAAGAGGAGACCTACACGCGCGCTCCTCCTCCTCGCTCGCCGCGGCGCGGCCGAGCCGAGGACAGAGCTATGCACGTTGTCTATATTTAGTAATTTGCTCATATTTACAACAATCCAAAAACCTGATTATAGGCAATTTACTCCGAGTGGTTTTGCTGCGCATCTGAAGCCGCCTGCCTTTAAGGGGGCGCAATATAAAAGGTGGCGCACGAGAGCAGTCTACTGGTTTCAGACCATGGGCTGCTATGATGCCACCAAAGGCAAGCCTGGGGGCGATCTTAATCCAGCACAGCCGGAAGTTTTTGAGAAGATCGATACCCTCTTTAAAGACGCTCTTCTGAGTGGTCTTGATGACTTCATTGTGGATTCGTATATGTCGTTTGACAACGGCAAGGACATGTGGGCTGCGCTCGAGGCCAAGTTTGGTGCCTCGGACGCCGGCAGCGAGTTGTACGTCATGGAGCAATTCTATGACTACAAGATGACTGATGAGCGCCCTGTTGCACAGCAGGCTCATGAGATACAGTCACTCGCAAAAGAACTTGAGTACATCAAGTGTGTGTTGCCGGACAAATTTGTTGCCGGAGGCATCATTGCCAAGCTTCCACCTTCGTGGAACAATTTTGCTACTTCCCTGAAACACAAGAGACAGGAGTTTTCCGTTGCGGATCTCATTGGTACTCTTGATGTTGAAGAGAAGGCGAGAGCAAAGGACACACGTGCTCGAGTTGCTGAGGGAGGTTCTAGTGCCCACATGGTACAGAAGAAGAACTCCCAGCCCAACAAGTTCAAAATCAATAAGAACAAAACTCAGGGCAAAGGCAAGTTTGATACAAAGAACAATCCATCACATTCTACCAACTTCAAGAAGAATTCTCATAAGAAGGGGAAGGGACTTTGCCATGTCTGCGGTGATCCTAATCACTGGGCTCCGAAGTGTCCTAACCGCTTTGAGGAGCGCGAACATGAGAAGAGCGGCAAGTCCGCTAATGTTGTCATCGGTGATACTGATATGAAGGAATCGGGGTACGGTATTTTTCCTACCATCCTTTCAGTATTTCAATCCCCTGATTGCTTAATTGACACCGGTGCCAATGTACATGTTTGTGCTGACGCCTCCATGTTTTCTTCTTACCAGGCAACAGGGACTTCACCCGTGCTGATGGGGAACGGTTCACATGCCATCGTTCGAGGTGTTGGTACGGTCGATCTGAAGTTTACTTCGGGGAAGACTGTGCGTCTGAAGAACGTTCATCATGTGCCGTCCATCAATAAAAATCTCGTTAGAGGTTCCCGTTTATGTCGAGATGGTTTTAAGTTGGTTTTCGAATCCACTAAAGTTGTAATTTCTAAGTGTGGACGATTTGTTGGAAAAGGCTATGAGTGCGGAGGCTTGTTCCGCCTATCTTTGTCAGATATTTGCACTAAAGTTATTAATAATGTTTTCCACAATAATGAGTCTGATATTTGGCATTCACGACTCTGTCATATTAACATTGGTTGCATGACGCGGTTAGCCAATATGAATTTCATTTCGAAAATCTCTATTGTCAAAGGCTCCAAGTGCCAAGTATGTGTGCAAGCTAAGCAACCTCGCAAGTCCCATAAGACTGCAGAGGCAAGAGACTTGGCGCCACTAAAGCTTATACATTCT
This sequence comes from Triticum aestivum, assembly GCF_018294505.1. Lineage (NCBI taxonomy): Eukaryota > Viridiplantae > Streptophyta > Magnoliopsida > Poales > Poaceae > Triticum > Triticum aestivum. The sequence goes on from NC_057797.1 coordinate 77,454,142, forward strand.
GATCTTTGTGAGATGAATGGCGTGTTGACAAAAGGTGGAAAGAGATACTTCATGACGTTGATTGATGACTCCACTAGATATTGTTATGTGTATCTTTTGAAATCAAAAGATGAGGCTTTGACTTTCTTTAAAAACTATAAAGCTGAGGCAGAGAACCAACTTGATCGAAAAATTACACGGCTTAGGTCCGATCGTGGTGGAGAGTATTTTTCCAATGAATTTGATCTGTTTTGTGCGGAACATGGTATAATCCATGAGAGGACGCCTCCCTACTCACCCCAGTCAAATGGGGTAGCCGAAAGAAAGAACCGAACTCTAACTGATATGGTTAACACCATGTTAGACACTTCGGGTCTATCCAAGGAATGGTGGGGGGAGGCGCTAATGACTGCATGTCATGTCCTAAACCGAGTTCCCACAAAGCATAAGACCATGACTCCATTTGAGGAATGGGAAAGGAAAAGGTTGAAACTCTCTTACCTACGTACTTGGGGTTGTTTGGCAAAAGTCAATATACCAATTCCCAAGAAGCGCAAGCTTGGACCAAAAACCGTGGATTGTGTTCTTTTGGGCTATGCTTTTCATAGCATCGGCTATAGATTTTTGATAATAAAATCTGAGGTATCTGACATGCATGTTGGTACGATTATGGAATCAAATGGTGCAACTTTCTTTGAGGACATATTTCCTATGAAGGATATGTCGAGTTCATCAAATCAGGAGATACCTACTCCATCTAGTGAGGAATTCACTGTAATTCCTGAACCCACCATTGCGATGGAACACGTTGAGAATCCTGTTGAGGGTAACAATGGAACTCCTGTGAGGAGTAAGAGACAGAGGACTGCAAAGTCCTTTGGTGATGATTTCATTGTATACCTCGTGGATGACACACCCAGGACTATTTCAAAAGCCTATGCATCCCCTGATGCTGACTACTGGAAGGAAGCTGTACGTAGCGAGATGGATTCCATCTTAGCTAACGGTACCTGGGAGATCACTGACCATCCTTATGGGTGCAAACCTGTAGGATGTAAGTGGGTGTTCAAGAAGAAGCTTAGACCTGATGGTACGATTGAAAAGTACAAGGCACGACTTGTGGCCAAGGGTTATACCCAGAAAGAAGGTGAAGACTTCTTTGATACTTACTCACCAGTGGCTAGACTGACCACAATTCGGGTGCTACTATCACTGGCTGCCTCACATGGTCTTCTCGTTCATCAAATGGACGTTAAGACGACTTTCCTCAATGGAGAGTTGAAGGAGGAAATTTACATGGATCAGCCAGATGGTTTTGTAGTACCTGGTCAAGAAGGAAAGGTGTGCAAGTTATTAAAGTCTTTATATGGCCTTAAACAAGCTCCTAAGGAGTGGCATGAGAAGTTCGAAAGAACATTAACTGCTGTCGGCTTTGTAGTAAACGATGGTGACAAGTGCGTGTACTATCGCTATGGTGGGGGCGAAGGAGTTATTCTTTGTCTGTATGTCGACGACATATTGATCTTTGGAGCCAAACTTGATTTAATCAAGGAGGTTAAGGATTTCTTATCTCGCTGTTTTGAGATGAAGGATCTAGGAGTAGCTGATGTTATCTTAAACATCAAGCTGTTGAGAGATGAGAATGGTGGGATCACACTGCTTCAGTCTCATTATGTGGAAAAGGTCTTGAGTCGTTTTGGGTATAGCGACTGCACACCTTCTCCAACTCCATATGATGCTAGTGTGTTGCTTCGAAAGAATCGATGGATTGCTAGAGATCAACTGAGGTATTCTCAGATTATTGGCTCGCTTATGTATTTGGCAAGTGCCACGAGGCCTGACATCTCTTTTGCTGTGAGCAAGCTGAGTCGGTTTGTGTCAAAACCGGGAGATGATCACTGGCATGCGCTTGAGAGAGTTATGCGCTATTTGAAAGGCACCGCGAGCTATGGGATTCACTACACCGGGTATCCAAGGGTACTGGAGGGTTATAGTGACTCAAACTGGATATCTGATGCTGATGAGATTAAGGCCACAAGTGGTTATGTTTTTACACTTGGTGGTGGTGCTGTTTCCTGGAAGTCTTGCAGGCAGACCATCTTAACGAGGTCAACTATGGAAGCAGAACTCACAGCATTAGACACTGCCACTGTTGAAGCAAAGTGGCTTCGTGAACTCTTGATGGACTTACCTATGGTTGAAAAACCAATACCCCCTATCCTGATGAACTGTGATAATCAAACTGTGATCGTCAAGACAAACAGTTCTAAGGACAATATGAAGTCCTCAAGGCATGTGAAGAGGAGACTAAAATCTGTCAGAAAATTGAGGAACTCCGGAGTTATTAAGTTGGATTATATCCAAACGTCGAAAAACTTGGTAGATCCCTTCACAAAGGGTCTATCACGTAATGTAATAGATAATGTATCGATGGAGATGGGTTTGAGACCCACCGCATGAGTTGTCTATAGTGGTAACCCACTCTATGTGATCGGAGATCCCGTGAAGTAGAAGTGGGAGACAAGCTGTTGGTCAGCTGGGAGGAGAGTATCCCTATATTAATTATCCCACTCCGTGAAGATGCAATACTCTCCTGAACTGCATGGCAGGTTGATACTTATCTTAATGTGTTCCAAGTGGCTTATTCGGGTAAGTAGAGATATTGTCCTGCAGAACATCTTCTGAGGAACACACCTATATGAATTTGACTGTTAACGTCGCAGTCTGTGAGAATTGGGTGTTCTCTAATAAATTCATGAAAGGCCCTGGAGTATGACGTATACGCTCCACCCGCGGGGAAGCCTTGCGGCAGCCCAGTATCGGTCAAGAATTTGTGTGAAACTAGTTTCACAGAAAACTTGTAGTTCAAGGCATAGTCCACTATTCAAGTTGTGATCTAGTGTAGCATAAATTTCTAAATGGAAGTTCAACTTCACAGTCTCCACTAAGCACCGATATATAAAACAATGTTTTGGAACTAAATGATGAGATGTGCCAATGAGACTTTGTGGGGGATTGTTGGAATTTTTCTAGTAGGCCTTTGGCCCAAAGCCCAACTAAAATTCTGAAATTCTCTTGGCCCATTCAAGCACACATGTGAGTGAAGTGAGTGAGGCTAAAGTTTAGTCCCACCCCGGAAGTTGAGAGAGAGTTGCAACTCTTTATAAGGTGAGCTCTTCTACCACTTGTATGAGCATGAGAAGAGGAGACCTACACGCGAGCTCGTCCTCCTCGCTCGCCTCGCCACGCCACGCCTCGTCACGACGCGCCGCGGGTTGCGGGATTGAGCCGAGCCGAGGACAGAGCTATGCACGTTGTCTATATTTTTGATGCATGGGAAAATTAATGAGTCATTAATTAATAATTAACGGACGTGTTAAGTACTGAACCGTTTCCGATTCTTTTGGATCGTGACGACTCGGACGTGGGGTTTACTCCCACGACCTACCCGGCCCGCACTATATAGTCAGGCAGACGTCTACCCTAGCCGCGGCCGCTTCGTATGGTTTCTCACCACCGTTCCAGATCATTGCGCCGCCAAGCAAGTCTTCTCCATCCCTCCTTCCGGCATGCACCGCGAGAAGGGACAGCAGGCCTCCGGAACCCCGCCTCTCGCGATCCTGTACGGGAGAGGGGCGATCAGGTTTTTGGGGAGTGCACTCGCGCGACTGCTGGCACCAACGACTTCGCGAACGACGACTTCTTCCCCGACCTCGGCAACCTCGTCCTCGACGACATGGGCGACAACGTCAACGCCGGCGGTGCTGCACCCGCTGCACCGTATGTGATTCTATCCTTCCTGTTCGAGATCGTGGTAGAATTCATGCTTCTAGTATGTGCCCTAGATGTGATATGTTCATCTGCTATACTAGTTCGCATGATTAGTTTAATCTCTGCTGCTGTGGTCATGATTTATCTTCTGTTTATTCGGATTAAATCTCGTAGTAATTTGCTCATATTTACAACAATCCAAAAACCTGATTATAGGCAATTTACTCCGAGTGGTTTTGTTGCGCATCTGAAGCCACCTGCCTTTAAGGGGGCGCAATATAAGAGGTGGCGCACGAGAGCAGTCTACTGGTTTCAGACCATGGGCTGCTATGATGCCACCAATGGCAAGCCTGAGGGCGATCTTAATCCAGCACATCTGGAAGCTTTTGATAAGATCGATACCCTCTTTAAAGGCGCTCTTCTGAGTGTTCTTGATGACTCCATTGTGGATTCGTATATGTCGTTTGACAACGGCAAGGACATGTGGGCTGTGCTCGAGGCCAAGTTTGGTGCCTCGGACGCCGGCAGCGAGTTGTACGTCATGGAGCAATTCTATGACTACAAGATGACTGATGAGCGCCCTGTTGTACAGCAGGCTCATGAGATACAGTCGCTCGCAAAAGAACTTGAGTACTTCAAGTGCGTGTTGCCAGACAAATTTGTTGCCGGAGGCATCATTGCCAAGCTTCCACCTTCGTGGAACAATTTTGCTACTTCCCTGAAACACAAGAGACAGGAGTTTTCCGTTGCAGATCTCATTGGTACTCTTGATGTTGAAGAGAAGGCGAGAGCAAAGGACACACGTGCTCGAGTTGCTGAGGGAGGTTCTAGTGCCCACATGGTACAGAAGAAGAACTCCCAGCCCAACAAGGTCAAAAACAATAAGAACAAAACTCAGGGCAAAGGCAAGTTTGATACAAAGAACAAGCCATCACATTCTACCAACTTCAAGCAGAATTCTCATAAGAAGGGGAAGGGACTTTTCCATGTCTACGGTGATCCTAATCACTGGGCTCCGAAGTGTCCTAACCGCTTTGAGGAGCGCGAACATGAGAAGAGCGGCAAGTCCGCTAATGTTGTCATCAGTGATACTGATATGAAGGAATCAGGGTACGGTATTTTTCCTACCATCCTTTCAGTATTTCAATCCCCTGATTGGTTAATTGACACCGGTGCCAATGTACATGTTTGTGCTGACGCCTCCATGTTTTCTTCTTACCAGGCAACAGGGACTTCACCCGTGCTGATGGGGAACGGGTCACATGCCATCGTTGAAGGTGTTGGTACGGTCGATCTGAAGTTTACTTCGGGGAAGACTGTGCGTTTGAAGAACGTTCATCATGTGCCATCCATCAATAAAAATCTCGTTAGAGGTTCCCATTTATGTCGAGATGGTTTTAAGTTGGTTTTCTAATCCAATAAAGTTGTAATTTCTAAGTGTGGACAATTTGTTGGAAAAGGCTATGAGTGCGGAGGCTTGTTCTGCCTATCTTTGTCAGATATTTGCACTAAAGTTATTAATAATGTTTGCCACAATAATGAGTCTGATATTTGGCATTCACGACTCTGTCATATTAACTTTGGTTGCATGACGCGGTTAGCCAATATGAATTTAATTCCGAAAATCTCTACTGTCAAAGGCTCCAAGTGCCAAGTATGTGTGCAAGCTAAGCAACCTCGCAAATCCCATAAGACTGCAGAGGCAAGAGACTTGGCGCTACTAGAGCTTATACATTCTGATATTTGTGAGATGAATGGCGTGTTGACAAAAGGTGGAAAGAGATACTTCATGACGTTGATTGATGACTCCACTAGATATTGTTATGTGTATCTTCTGAAATCAAAAGATGAGGCTTTGACTTTCTTTAAAAACTATAAAGCTGAGGCAGAGAACCAACTTGATCGAAAAATTAAACGGCTTAGGTCCGATCGTGGTGGAGAGTATTTTTCCAATGAATTTGATCTGTTTTGTGCGGAACATGGTATAATCCATGAGAGGACGCCTCCCTACTCACCCCAGTCAAATGGGGTAGCCGAAAGAAAGAACCGAACTCTAACTGATATGGTTAACACCATGTTAGACACTTCGGGTCTATCCAAGGAATGGTGGGGGGAGGCGCTAATGACTGCATGTCATGTCCTAAACCGAGTTCCCACAAAGCATAAGACCATGACTCCATTTGAGGAATGGGAAAGGAAAAGGTTGAAACTCTCTTACCTACGTACTTGGGGTTGTTTGGCGAAAGTCAATATACCAATTCCCAAGAAGCGCAAGCTTGGACCAAAAACCGTGGATTGTGTTCTTCTGGGCTATGCTTTTCATAGCATCGGCTATAGATTTTTGATAATAAAATTTGAGGTATCCGACATGCATGTTGGTACGATTATGGAATCAAATGATGCAACTTTCTTTGAGGACATATTTCCTATGAAGGATATGTCGAGTTCATCAAAACAGGAGATACCTACTCCATCTAGTGAGGAATTCACTGTAATTCCTGAACCCACCATTGCGATGGAACACGTTGAGAATCCTGTTGAGGGTAACAATGGAACTCCTGTGAGGAGTAAGAGACAGAGGACTGCAAAGTCCTTTGGTGATGATTTCATTGTGTACCTCGTGGATGACACACCCATGACTATTTCAGAAGCCTATGCATCTCCTGATGCTGACTACTAGAAGGAAGCTGTACGTAGTGAGATGGATTCCATCTTAGCTAATAGTACCTGCGAGATCACTGACCGTCCTTATGGGTGCAAACATGTAGGATGTAAGTGGGTGTTCAAGAAGAAGCTTAGACCTGATGGTACGATTGAAAAGTACAAGCCACGGCTTGTGGCCAAGGGTTATACCCAGAAAGAAGGTGAAGATTTCTTTGATACTTACTCACCCGTGGCTAGACTGACCACAATTCAGGTGCTACTATCACTGGCTGCCTCACATGGTCTTCTCGTTCATCAAATGGACGTTAAGACGGCTTTCCTCAATGGAGAGTTGAAGGAGGAAATTTACATGGATCAGCCAGATGCTTTTGTAGTACCTGGTCAAGAAGGAAAGGTGTGCGAGTTATTAAAGTCTTTATATGGCCTTAAACAAGCTCCTAAGGAGTGGCATGAGAAGTTCGAAAGAACATTAACTGCTGCCGGCTTTGTAGTAAATGATGGTGACAAGTGTGTGTACTATCGCTATGGTGGGGGCGAAGGAGTTATTCTTTGTCTGTATGTCGACGACATATTGATCTTTGGAACCAAACTTGATTTAATCAAGGAGGTTAAGGATTTCTTATCTCGCTGTTTTGAGATGAAGGATCTAGGAGTAGCTGATGTTATCTTAAACATCAAGCTGTTGAGAGATGAGAATGGTGGGATCACACTGCTTCAGTCTCATTATGTGGAAAAGGTCTTGAGTCATTTTGGGTATAGCGACTGCACGCCTTCTCCAACTCCATATGATGCTAGTGTGTTGCTTCGAAAGAATCGACGGATTGCTAGAGATCAACTGAGGTATTCTTAGATTATTAGCTCGCTTATGTATTTGGCGAGTGCCACGAGGCCTGACATCTCTTTTGCTGTGAGCAAGCTGAGTCGGTTTGTGTCAAAACCGGGAGATGATCATTGGCATGCGCTTGAGAGAGTTATGCGCTATTTGGAAGGCACCGCGAGCTATGGGATTCACTACACCGGGTATCCAAGGGTACTGGAGGGTTATAGTGACTCAAACTGGATATCTGATGCTGATGAGATTAAGGCCACAAGTGGTTATGTTTTTACACTTGGTGGTGGCGCTGTTTCCTGGAAGTCTTGCAGGCAGACCATCTTAACGAGGTCAACTATGGAAGCAGAACTCACAGCATTAGACACTGCCACTGTTGAAGTAGAGTGGCTTCGTGAACTCTTGATGGACTTACCTATGGTTGAAAAACCAATACCCCCTATCCTGATGAACTGTGATAATCAAACTGTGATCGTCGAGATAAATAGTTCTAAGGACAATATGAAGTCCTCAAGGCATGTGAAGAGGAGACTAAAATCTATCAGAAAATTGAGGAACTCCGGAGTTATTACGTTGGATTATATCCAAACATCGAAAAACTTGGTAGATCCCTTCACAAAGGGTCTATCACGTAATGTGATAGATAATGCATCGATAGAGATGGGTTTGAGACCCACCGCATGAGTTGTCCATAGTGGTAACCCACTCTATGTGATCGGAGATCCCGTGAAGTAGAAGTGGGAGACAAGCTGTTGGTCAGCTAGGAGGAGAGTATCCCTATATTAATTATCCCACTCCGTGAAGATGCAATACTCTCCTGATCTGCATGGCAGGTTGATACTTATCTTAATGTGTTCCAAGTGGCTTATTCGGTAGGCAGAGATGTTGTCCTGCAGAACATCTTCTGAGGAACACACCTATATGAATTTGACTGTTAACGTCGCAGTCTGTGAGAATTGGGTGTTCTCTAATAAATTCATGAAAGGCCCTGGAGTATGACGTATACACTCCACCCGCGGGGAAGCCTTGCGGCAGCTCAGTATCGGTCAAGAATTTGTGTGAAACTAGTTTCACAGAAAACTTGTAGTTCAAGGCATGGTCCACTATTCAAGTTGTGATCTAGTGTAGCATAAATTTCTAAATGGAAGTTCAACTTCACAGTCTCCACTAAGCGCCGATATATAAAACAATGTTTTGGAACTAAATGATGAGATGTGCCAATGAGACTTTGTGGGGGATTGTTGGAATTTTGCTAGTAGGCCTTTGGCCCAAAGCCCAACTAAAATTCTGAAATTCTCTTGGCCCATTCATGCACACATGTGAGTAGAGTGAGTGAGGCTAAAGTTTAGTCCCACCCCGGAAGTTGAGAGAGAGTTGCACCTCTTTATAAGGTGAGCTCTTCTACCACTTGTATGAGCATGAGAAGAGGAGACCTACACGCACGCTCGTCCTCCTCGCTCGCCTCGCCATGCCACGCCTCGTCACGACGTGCCGCGGGTTGCGGGATTGAGCCGAGCCGAGGACAGAGCTATGCATGTTGTCTATATTTTTGCTGCATGGGAAAATTAATGAGTCATTAATTAATAATAAACGGACGCGTTAATTACTGAACCATTTCCGATTCTTTTGGATCATGACGACTCGGACGTGGGGTTTACTCCCACGACCTACCCGGCCCGCACTATATAGTCAGGCAGACGTCTACCCTAGCCGCGGCCGCTTCGTATGGTTTCTCACCACCGTTCCAGATCATTGCGCCGCCAAGCAAGTCTTCTCCATCCCTCCTTCCGGCGTGCACCGCGAGAAGGGACAGCAGGCCTCCGGAACCCCGCCTCTCGCGATCCTGTACGGGAGAGGGGCGATCAGGTTTTTGGGGAGTGCACTCGCGCGACTGCTGGCAGCGACGACTTCGCGAACGACGACTTCTTCCCCGACCTCGGCAACCTCGTCCTCGACGACATGGGAGACAACGTCAACGCCGGCGGTGCTGCACCCGCTGCACCGTATGTGATTCTATCCTTCCTGTTCGAGATCGTGGTAGAATTCATGCTTCTAGTATGTGCCCTAGATGTGATATGTTCATCTGCTATGCTAGTTCACATGATTAGTTTAATCTCTGCTGTTGTGGTCATGATTTATCTTCTGTTTATTCGAATTAAATCTCGTAATAATTTGCTCATATTTACAACAATCCAAAAACCTGATTATAGGCAATTTATTCCGAGTGGTTTTGCTGCGCATCTGAAGCCGCCTGCCTTTAAGGGGGCGCAATATAAGAGGTGGCGCACGAGAGCAGTCTACTGGTTTCAGACCATGGGCTGCTATGATGCCACCAAGGGCAAGCCTGAGGGCGATCTTAATCCAGCACATCTGGAAGCTTTTGATAAGATCGATACCCTCTTTAAAGGCGCTCTTCTGAGTGTTCTTGATGACTCCATTGTGGATTCGTATATGTCGTTTGACAACGGCAAGGACATGCGGGCTGCGATCGAGGCCAAGTTTGGTGCCTCGGACGCCGGCAGCGAGTTGTACGTCATGGAGCAATTCTATGACTACAAGATGATTGATGAGCGCCCTGTTGTACAGCAAGCTCATGAGATACAGTCGCTCGCAAAAGAACTTGAGTACTTCAAGTGTGTGTTGCCAGACAAATTTGTTGCCGGAGGCATCATTGCCAAGCTTCCACCTTCGTGGAACAATTTTGCTACTTCCCTGAAACACAAGAGACAGGAGTTTTCCGTTGCGGATCTCATTGGTACCCTTGATGTTGAAGAGAAGGCGAGAGCAAAGGACACACGTGCTCGAGTTGCTGAGGGAGGTTCTAGTGCCCACATGGTACAGAAGAAGAACTCCCAGCCCGACAAGTTCAAAAACAATAAGAACAAAACTCGGGGCAAAGGCAAGTTTGATACAAAGAACAAGCCATCACATTCTACCAACTTCAAGAAGAATTCTCATAAGAAGGGGAAGGGACTTTGCCATGTCTGCGGTGATCCTAATCACTGGGCTCCGAAGTGTCCTAACCGCTTTGAGGAGCGCGAACATGAGAAGAGCGGCAAGTCCGCTAATGTTGTCATCAGTGATATTGATATGAAGGAATCAGGGTACGGTATTTTTCCTACCATCCTTTCAGTATTTCAATCCCCTGATTGGTTAATTGACACCGGTGCCAATGTACATGTTTGTGCTGATGCCTCCATGTTTTCTTCTTACCAGGCAACAGGGACTTCACCCGTGCTGATGGGGAACGGGTCACATGCCATCGTTCGAGGTGTTGGTACGGTCGATCTGAAGTTTACTTCGGGGAAGACTGTGCGTCTGAAGAACGTTCATCATGTGCCATCCATCAATAAAAATCTCGTTAGCGGTTCCCGTTTATGTCGAGATGGTTTTAAGTTGGTTTTCGAATCCAATAAAGTTGTAATTTCTAAGTGTGGACGATTTGTTGGAAAAGGCTATGAGTGCGGAGGCTTGTTCCGCCTATCTTTGTCAGATATTTGCACTAAAGTTATTAATAATGTTTTCCACAATAATGAGTCTGATATTTGGCATTCACGACTCTGTCATATTAACTTTGGTTGCATGACGCGGTTAGCCAATATGAATTTCATTCCGAAAATCTCTACTGTCAAAGGCTCCAAGTGCCAAGTATGTGTGCAAGCTAAGCAACCTCGCAAGTCCCATAAGACTGCAGAGGCAAGAGACTTGGCGCCACTAGAGCTTATACATTCTGATCTTTGTGAGATGAATGGCGGTTTGACAAAAGGTGTAAAGAGATACTTCATGACGTTGATTGATGACTCCACTAGATATTGTAATGTGTATCTTCTAAAATCAAAAGATGAGGCTTTGACTTTCTTTAAAAACTATAAAGCTGAGGCAGAGAACCAACTTGATCGAAAAATTAAACGGCTTAGGTCCGATCGTGGTGGAGAGTATTTTTCCAATGAATTTGATCTGTTTTGTGCGGAACATGGTATAATCCATGAGAGGACGCCTCCCTACTCACCCCAGTCAAATGGGGTAGCCAAAAGAAAGAACTGAACTCTAACTGATATGGTTAACACCATGTTAGACACTTCGGGTCTATCCAAGGAATGGTGGGGGGAGGCGCTAATGACTCCATGTCATGTCCTAAACCGAGTTCCCACAAAGCATAAGACCATGACTCCATTTGAGGAATGGGAAAGGAAAAGGTTGAAACTCTCTTACATACGTACTTGGGGTTGTTTGGCGAAAGTCAATATACCAATTCCCAAGAAGCGCAAGCTTGGACCAAAAACCGTGGATTGTGTTCTTCTGGTCTATGCTTTTCATAGCATCGGCTATAGATTTTTGATAATAAAATCTGAGGTATCCGACATGCATGTTGGTACGATTATGGAATCAAATGATGCAACTTTCTTTGAGGACATATTTCCTATGAAGGATATGTCGAGTTCATCAAATCAGGAGATACCTACTCCATCTAGTGAGGAATTCACTGTAATTCCTGAACCCACCATTGCGATGGAACATGTTGAGAATCCTGTTGAGGGTAACAATGGAACTCCTGTGAGGAGTAAGAAATAGAGGACCGCAAAGTCCTTTGGTGATGATTTCATTGTGTACCTCGTGGATGACACACCCATGACTATTTCAGAAGCCTATGCATCTCCTGATGCTGACTACTGGAAGGAAGTTGTACGTAGCGAGCTGGATTCCATCTTAGCTAACGGTACCTAGGAGATCACTGACCGTCCTTATGGGTGCAAACCTGTAGGATGTAAGTGGGTGTTCAAGAAGAAGCATAGACCTGATGGTACGATTGAAAAGTACAAGGCACGGCTTGTGGCCAAGGGTTATACCCAGAAAGAAGGGGAAGACTTCTTTGATACTTACTCACCCGTGGCTAGACTGACCACAATTCGGGTGTTACTATCACTGGCTGCCTCACATGGTCTTCTCGTTCATCAAATGGACGTTAAGACGGCTTTCCTCAATCGAGAGTTGAAGGAGGAAATTTACATGGATCAGCCAGATGGTTTTGTAGTACCTGGTCAAGAAGGAAAGGTGTGCAAGTTATTAAAGTCTTTATATGGCCTTAAACAAGCTCCTAAGGAGTGGCATGAGAAGTTCGAAAGAACATTAACTGCTGCCGGCTTTGTAGTAAACGATGGTGACAAGTGCGTGTACTATCGCTATGGTGGGGGCGAAGGAGTTATTCTTTGTCTATATGTCGACGACATATTGATCTTTGGAACCAAACTTGATTTAATCAAGGAGGTTAAGGATTTCTTATCTCGTTGTTTTGAGATGAAGGATCTAGGAGTAGCTGATGTTATCTTAAATATCAAGCTGTTGAGAGATGAGAATGGTGGGATCACACTGCTTCAGTCCCATTATGTGGAAAAGGCCTTGAGTCGTTTTGGGTATAGCGACTGCACGCCTTCTCCAACTCCATATGATGCTAGTGTGTTGCTTCGAAAGAACCGACGGATTGCTAGAGATCAACTGAGGTATTCTCAGATTATTGGCTCACTTATGTATTTGGCGAGTGCCACGAGGCCTGACATCTCTTTTGCTGTGAGCAAGCTGAGTCGGTTTGTGTCAAAACCGGGAGATGATCATTCGCATGCGCTTGAGAGAGTTATGCGCTATTTGAAAGGCACCGCGAGCTATGGGATTCACTACACCGGGTATCCAAAGGTACTGGAGGGTTATAGTGACTCAAACTGGATATCTGATGCTGATGAGATTAAGGCCACAAGTGGTTATGTTTTTACACTTGGTGGTGGCGCTGTTTTCTGGAAGTCTTGCAAGCAGACCATCTTAACGAGGTCAACTATGGAAGCAGAACTCATAGCATTAGACACTGCCACTGTTGAAGCAGAGTGGCTTCGTGAACTCTTGATGGACTTACCTATGGTTGAAAAACCAATACCCCCTATCCTGATGAACTGTGATAATCAAACTGTGATCGTCAAGATAAACAGTTCTAAGGACAATGTGAAGTCCTCAAGGCATGTGAAGGGAGACTAAAATCTGTCAGAAAATTGAGGAACTCCAGAGTTATTACGTTGGATTATATCCAAACGTCGAAAAACTTGGCAGATCCCTTCACAAAGGGTCTATCACGTAATGTGATAGATAATGCATCGATGAAGATGGGTTTGAGACCCACTGCATGAGTTGTCCATAGTGGTAACCCACTCTATGTGATCGGAGATCCCGTGAAGTAGAAGTGGGAGACAAGCTGTTGGTCAGCTGGGAGGAGAGTATCCCTATATTAATTATCCCACTCCATGAAGATGCAATACTCTCCCGATCTGCATGGCAGGTTGATACTTATCTTAATGTGTTCCAAGTGCCTTATTCGGGTAAGCAGAGATGTTGTCCTGCAGAACATCTTCTGAGGAACACACCTATATGAATTTGACTATTAACGTCGCAGTCTATGAGAATTGGGTGTTCTCTAATAAATTCATGAAAGGCCCTGGTGTATGACGTATACGCTCCACCCGCGGGGAAGCCTTGCGGCAGCCCAGTATCGGTCAAGAATTTGTGTGAAATTAGTTTCACAGAAAACTTGTAGTTCAAGGCATAGTCCACTATTCAAGTTGTGATCTAGTGTAGCATAAATCTCTAAATGGAAGTTCAACTTCACAGTCTCTACTAAGCACCGGTATATAAAACAGTGTTTTGGAACTAAATGATGAGATGTGCCAATCGAACTTTGTGGGGGATTGTTGGAATTTTTCTAGTAGGCCTTTGGCCCAAAGCCCAACTAAAATTCTGAAATTCTCTTGGCCCATTCATGCACATATGTGAGTGGAGTGAGTGAGGCTAAAGTTTAGTCCCACCCCGGAAGTGTTGAGAGAGAGTTGCATCTCTTTATAAGGTAAGCTCTTCTACCACTTGTATGCGCATGAGAAGAGGAGACCTACACACGCGCTCCTCATCCTCGCTCGCCTCGCCACGCCACGCCACGCCATGCCATGCCACGCCACACCACGTCACGCCTCGTCACGACGCGCCGCGCCGCGCCGCGGGTTGCGGGATTGAGGCGAGCCGAGGATAGAGGTATGCATGTTGTCTATATTTTTCCTGCATGGGAAAATTAATGAGTCACGGCCCGCACTATATAATCAGGCAGACGTCTACCCTAGCCGCGGCCGCTTCGTATGGTTTCTCACCACCGTTCCAGATCATTGCGCCGCCAAGCAAGTCTTCTCCATCCCTCCTTCCGGCGTGCACCGCGAGAAGGGACAGCAGGCCTCCGGAACCCCGCCTCTCGTGATCCTGTTCGGGAGAGGGGCGATCAGGTTTTTGGGGAGCGCACTCGCGCGACTGCTGGCAGCGACGACTTCGCGAACGACGACTTCTTCCCCGACCTCGGCAACCTCGTCCTCGACGACATGGGCGACAACGTCAACGCCGGCGGTGCTGCACCCGATGCACCGTATGTGATTCTATCCTTCCTGTTCTCATTCATGCTTCTAGTATGTGCCCTAGATGTGATATGTTTATCTGATATGCTAGTTCGCATGATTAGTTTAATCTCTGCTGCTGTGGTCATGATTTATCTTCTGTTTATTCGGATTAAATCTCGTAGTAATTTGCTCATATTTACAAAAATCCTTGCTGCTTTATTTAAACCTAATATCATATTGAATCTTTTTTATTATATACTCTATGCGTCGTGACTTAACTTTTGCACTATCGGTCATGCATAAATAATCATATACGCATGAAAAACGCAACAAATGTTCCTTCCTATGGAGACTAGCTTTTTTTTAGACAATCTCGTGAAGCTTTTTATTAACCCGTCACAATGAATACAAGGATGAAACAAAGATCTTCAAGATGACCTAATCAAACATGGAGGCCACCCCCGAGAGATAAAGCATGCTTCACTAGATTGTGAGCCTCAAAATTTAAGCTCCTAAATTTATGAACTATATTACATAACTAAAAGCAAGAGGAATGTTCTAAGATCTCATGTACCACCACTCCATATACCGCTGATGTCCCGTTCTTTATGTCTTCTACCACCGTTTTGCAGCCAGAAGCCACATGGATGCTCTGAACATATAGAGCGTCCGAGAGTGATAGTGCTTCCCTAATGGCCAGTGATTCAAGTGTTTGAGGATCATTAATTTTTACTAGTTTTTTTCTTTTCTTTTGTTGTTTCATTTGTTTTTTTGTGTGTGTTCCTTTAGATTTTTATAGGTTTGTATTATTTTCTTTGTATATTTTTCGTATAGGCCAGAAATATTTTTTATATATTCTTAGCATTTTAAAAATAGATGATCAACATTTTCAAAACATATTTTTTTATTGCCTATTCTTCAATAAATATTTTAAATTTTTTGTATACACCAGGAAGATTTTATGTACAAATGTTTGATATTTTCTAATGATTAACATCTTTTACAACATAGATTTTATTTCTAATTTTTCCTTATACATTCTACATTTTTTTAGACATCAGGAGCATTTTTTATATGCACGTTTAACATTGTCAAAATACATGATTAACAATTTTGAAAACTTATATATTGTGATCACTACGTTTTTCCTTACATATTGTACATTTCTGTATACAGCGGAACCATTTTTTCTATACACATTTAACATTTTAAATGCATGATTAAAAAATCAAACAAATTGGAACCTATAGTATTTTTTGATTTCTAAATTTTTTTTCATACACATTTTACATTTTTGTATACATTTAATGTATACATCTGAAAAATCTTTTATTACACGTTTAATATATTTTTAGACCCTGATTAACATTTTTAGAAAACATTTGTAAACTTATAGTACTTTTTGTTTCCTCGTCCCATACGCATTGTACATTTTCTGTACACATTATTTTGTATACACAATTACAATTTTTTATTGCATGGTTAATATTTTCGTAACTTATGTATAGAAAAGTGATTTTTATAATGAACATGCTCAGAAGATTTCTAAATATAAACAAAACTAAAATAATGAAACATAAAAGAATAGATAAAGAGAAAAAAAGGGCTTGAGGGCTGTGTCCTCGGTGGCCCGGCCCAATCGGACGTCTGCCTTCAGCGAGATGTCCTAAAGTCTCGCGCTTGAAGTGTTTTTTGCTGTTTTCTAGGCCGATTTTCTCTGGTTTTTTGCTTTGTTTGATTTTACCAAAAAAATTTCCTTTTACTTTTTCCTCTTTCTTGTTTTTTATTTTTATTATTATTTATGGTTTGTAGAAATTTAAATATTTCATGATTTGTTTCATTTCACAGTTTTTGGAAAATTACAAACAATTTCAAATCCGTGAACTTTTTGTCAAATTCACGATTTGGTTTTCAATTTCGCGTAGTTTATAGAAAGTTAAAAACTTTCCAAATTTTGTAAAAAAATATTTATGCATTTTTTTCAAATTTGAAACAAAATTGGTTTGGTGGTTTTTTTTCCAATTTCATGAACTTTTTCCCATATGTCGTGCATTTTTTTCATATTCCTTAACTTGTCAAATTGATGAACTTATTCAAATTTGTGATTTTTTTTACTTTATATGAATTGTTAAGAAATTTGTGATTTTTTTTGTCAACGGTGAATGGTGAAACTGGTGGTTAGAGTTCTGCAATCGATTGTCGAGACGATTGGTCAACAACGAACGCTGGCGGATCTCGGCCCGCCCATGAACTCCACCGCGCCGTTGCATCGGGTGACCTCGTCGCCTCCAATCGAGCGTTCTTGGGCTCGACACCGACAAACCAACTGCATCGGGGGACACTGGCCGCAGGAGGCGCGGGGTGGAAGTGAGCGAGACCGACGTTGCGAGGCCTAGGGCATGGCGGCGGCGTTAGAAAGGAGATGGGATTTGTTTGTGCCGGCCCCTGGGTTTTGTGGGCTTTGGTTGGCTGGCTGCGTTTTAGGTTAGTGTGCGGCATAGTGAGATAAAGTCTAAAGCAGTTCAGGGTCAATGTAATTTTGTTTTTAAGAGTCGTGCTGTTAACTTTGAGGCACACACTCTAGCCAAGTTCTCGCTTTCTCTAGAACAGGGACGTCACGTCTGATTTGGCTAACCTAACGACGTAAACTGTATCCTAGACCTTCTGAGTTTGATGAATAAACTTGGCTTTTATCCCCCACCCCACAAAGAAAAAGTGGTGTCCACTGCGACTTACATCCTGACTCCTCCTGGCTAAACCCCCTCTTGCTTTATTTTTTTTGTATAACGGATATCTCATTAATCTACCAGCAGCTTACATGTAATATCGTGCATTGCAGCACAGGACCATCTGCAAATACAGTTGCATTGAGAAAGTTCTCAATGCTAGCTAAGCATCTGAAACCTTAACATCTATTCTGAATCTTGCTGTTGAAGCCGGATAATCAAACCAAATTCCTTAATCGAGTGGTAGAACCCATCAAGCTCCTACCATCCCGTCAAAGGGAAAAACAAATATCAAGCTCCTACAGACACAAGCAAGACGGAAAGAAGAATAACATCTACGACTGTAATTCAGAGTTCAGGCATATACGTATGTGTGAGGGATCCTGGTGGAAGATAGGAGTTCATTTCTTGAGGAAGAATTGTTCTTGTAGTTCACTTCTCAAGAGAAAAACGCTCGATTGTTGAGGTGTAACTTTATTTCTGTACTCTGGAATTAATAGACCGTGTATTGTCCGTCAGTCGACTTAAGGAGCTGTTCGGTAATCCATCAGCTCCTAGAAATTCAAGGATCTACAGAGCATCTATTTGGTCGCTCCATGGTTTTACACCAAAAATGCTATATCTACATGGCTTTACAGGAGTTTACAAGCTCCTTCCAAACTTCATAAACATCGCCCCCCTGATTTTCTTGGAGGTGGGGCCCCTTCCCAACTAACACCCAATAAAAAACCGTCACGTAAAATCAACCATGTAAACGTAAAAACGTGTATGTGTAGCATTGTTGGTTTTACACTGCATCTCCATCTGCTCCGGAAGCAGAATGACTCCGAATAGGCCCTTACTGCACCGGCGCCGGCATGTTGGTCGCCTTCCCCACCGTGTACCCGCCGTCGACGACGAGGTTGTGCCCGTTGATGTACTTGGCCTCGTCGGACGCCAGGTACAGTGCCGCCCTGGCCACGTCCTCGGCCTCCAGCACCGTCCCTTCCATCTCGTTGACGTCCTGCTCCACGATCCGCCGACGCTCCTCGGCGGTCGCCTTCGGGTACCACTCCTCCAGGGTGCGCATCACCGGCGGCGTCGGGATGTAGCTGGGCGAGATGGCGTTCACGCACACCCCGGAGCGCGCCATCTCCCCTGCCACGGCGCGCACGAGCCCCAGACCGCCGCCTTGGACACGCTGTACGGGTGCGGCGCCACGCTGCCGAGCACCCCCGCGGTGCTGGCCGTGCAGATGATGCTGCCTCTGCGGCGCGGCGTCATGACGCGGACCGCGTGCTTCACGCCGGCGAGCATGGCCCGCGCGTTGACCGCCATGACGCGGTCGAAGTCCTCGAGGTCCAGAGAGGCGAGAGGCACGGGCGTGAGGGCGCCGCTGATGCCGGCGTTGTTGAACATGACGTCGAGGCGGCCGTGCCGCGCGACGGCGAGGTCGACGGCCGCGGCGACCTGCGCCTCGTCGGCCACGTCGCAGCGCGTGTAGCACGCCGCGTCGGTGCCGAGCTCGGCCGCCACGGCGCGGCCCAGGTCGTCCTGGACGTCGGCGAGGACGACCTTGGCGCCGTTCCTGACGAACTCCGCGGCCGTCGCCTTGCCGATGCCGCTGGCGCCGCCGGTGATCACGGCCACCTTCCCAGCCAACCTAGAAACTTCGGATCGGTCGTCCGTGATTCACGAGCTCGGGAAAGCAAGCACAAGGCAAGATCGAGTCGAGTGTGATGGGAGGGCACGCGAACCTCTGCGCGGTGGAGGCCGCGGAGAAGTGGCTCGCGAAGGCCGACAAGGCTGGCTCAGCTCGGCTCTTCTTCGCCCTCGCCACGACGACGACATGCCTCACTGCTCGGAACATCCTCCCCCCCTGGTGCTGCTTGATCGTGCTAGATTTCTTTTCCTGAACGTGTGGCTTGGGGATAGGCTACGTGCATATTTCTGTTCCTGGCACAGCCGCACAGTACAGCATGATTGGCATTTGGAACCGCACAGCATGACAGCAAGCCCACAACCACCGTACAATCTACAGTGAACGAATTTAGCAGGAACATCCAAATACTACCAAGTGATCCATTTCATGATAGTTTGTTACCTTTGTCCGGGGAAGGTCTCTCGAGATCGGCATATGGTCATTTGGTGTCAGAGATAAAGTTCCTTATGCAAGGAAGAGAGTTTATTTCCATGAAAATTAAGCGTGAATAAAATATGGTGGCATATCGGTTGGCGTCGTATAGTCGAGTAGAAAGTAGTATTGTCGTATGGCTACGTAGCACACCATCATGTATAAAAGATCTTTTGCCTCTCGATTGTAACCCTATTGTGATGGAATAAAACTCTTTTCAGATCGTAAAAAAAAATTGAACAGTCTAAAGTGCATATAAATATCAAAAACAGCCAAACAACAAAGAACAGTAATCTATTGAGTTTGCCGAAAAAACAGTGATAGATAGACATTGGCGAATAACCCAATCATCACATCTTGTGACGCTTTTCTTGCCTTATACTTCCTCTGTAAAGAAATAGAAGAGTGTAAGAGAGCTTTAGTGACAAGGGAAGTTTCATAGAGTACGTAAGAGAGCTTCGTAGGTGTATCATACAAAAAAATGCTACACCTACGAAGCTCTCTTACGTGCCCTATGAAACATAATTTGCCATGAAAAGCGTTGTCATCCTTACGACAACATAATTTTTCATGCTTGTTAGATGGCATTGCCATCCTCACGATAACATAATTTGCCATGCTAAAAAAAATCTGACGGTCGATTTGTAGCGAAATCCTCGACGAATGGTTGTGTGTTGGTCACCACTTGTGATGTTTTTCTTGCCCCCTCACTAATGCATGCAAATGTAAATAAAACTAATCTAGTCGTGCCATCCCTTTGGATACTATCCATGCTTGCGGTAACGCCACTAAAAGGGCTTCATTTTTTTTAAAACAATCAAGTACATAGACAAAACAAGTATCTACCATCTCATAAAATTTCAATCATAAATTTGAAACACGGTTCAAGATT
The DNA here is from genome assembly GCF_018294505.1 of Triticum aestivum. Lineage (NCBI taxonomy): Eukaryota > Viridiplantae > Streptophyta > Magnoliopsida > Poales > Poaceae > Triticum > Triticum aestivum. The sequence continues at coordinate 77,474,528 of NC_057797.1, forward strand.
AAGAAAAGAGAGACACATCTAGTTGTCATTCGGCATAGTTCCCATATTTTGATCTTTTCCACTCAATGCACATTGTTCCCTTTATCACTCCCACACTAAACTAGTCAGGAGGAGACTATTAGAAAGGAGACCCAACATGTATCTGCAATCAATCTTGCAACAAATATAACAATAACCTATGGAATTAATCAACTTATAAACAAAAGATCCACCATAAGAATTACATGGATGATCATAATCTTGTTTGGCAGCTCATCCAATCTAGAAGGCAGAGCACGATGAATTCCTCACAGAAATAGGCAAACTTGGAGTTCCGGATACATAATTCGAAGATCCCGACCGTCTAGAGGCTAAACTATGGAACTCAAAGATCAAATTCGATTTCCGGATTTCAACTCTGGGACATCAAGGAGTGAGACCACATAACCTGGAGATCAGACCCGGAGTTCTGGGTTTTGCCTCGACCTGCCCAAAGGGAAAATCACTTGTTTTCTTCATGTTGCTAGGCTTTCGCTTGACTGCTTGTGATGGATATGACATGTATATGTTTTTCATGATCCACCAACTTGAAACACCACATGAACTCCCTCTTTATAGTGTGGATTTCAAATTAGTCAAATAACAAAAACTCCAAAAACATAAAATGCATCGACACCTTTTTCGTTTTTGATGTGGGCCGGGGTCGAGGGAGGGGCTCGCATCTAGGCATTTTTAATTTTTGGACTATGTGTATGCAGATCACTCGATTTAAAAGTTAGTCCCAATAAATCACACGTCATCAACACTGCCCATTTAGGGCTTTAAGTGTCCTTTGAAGTTCTCTATGCACGTAACAAGAAGTCAATTTGGATTGTGAATAATCATTGAGATTATGTTTCTTGTTGTGAAAGATAGATTTTAGAGTCAAATATACGATGCCCTTTCGATGAAGTTTTGAGGTTCTGCTAATGGTTTACGACTCATTCTTCTATGATTACGTCAGAATCAAACACACTATGTTTAATATTCCAGGATGGTATGGTGTACTATAAGTACATAGGTTCGATGGAATTCCATTGGTTATTGTAACACTATTCTTTGGTGTGTGTTTCTACCGGAGTGGACTTATGATACTTGCTAATCTTACTAACAAGAATGGGGAAACTGTTGGGGTTTGATCTTGGCAAACAACCGAGAGAAGAAGTAAAGGGGTGTGTGGCACTGTGGCTCACCCCACCCCACTAATGGATGCATCGTGATCGGAGGTGATAATGAACAATTTCGGTTTTGT